>NC_081430.1:40408832-40416332 GCF_949786415.1 Peromyscus eremicus
TTTCTGCTGGAATCTCTAAAGTCCATACCCCGGTGTCATACAAATCATATAAAGCTTGCCTTATCGTCTCTTTTTATTTATTTATTATTTTTATGTTATGTACATGGATGTTCTGCCTATATGTCTATGCACCACATGCACACAGTGTGCGCTGAGAGAGGGCACCAGATCCCCTTGGAACTGGAGTTACAGATGGTTTTTAGCCACCATATAGGCACTGGGAATCGAACCCAGATCCTCTGAAAGAACCGCTAGTGCTCTTAACTGCTGAGTCAGCTCTCCAACCCAGCCCATACATTATTATTATTATTATTTTTTTTTTTTGTTTTTTTTCGAGACAGGGTTTCTCTGTGTAGCTTTACGCCTTTCCTGGAACTCACTTGGTAGTCCAGGCTGGCCTCGAACTCACAGAGATCCGCCTGGCTTTGCCTCCCGAGTGCTGGGATTAAAGGCGTGCGCCACCACCGCCCGGCCCGTTATTTTCTTAAGCATAATTAATGAGAGTGATAATGATCACATTTTCAAGATTTAGCGTATTTAAAAATTGAGACAAATTATTTTGGCCTGGAAATATAACTCAGTGGTTATATTTGACTCATGTATGCAAAGCCCTAGGTTTGATTTAAAAAAAGCCAAAAAAACAAAAAGACCATTTGTCTATGCTTAAGACTGTAGGGTGAGCCGAGACAGTCCAGCCGATAAAGGCGTTTGCTCTCAAGCGTGAGTTAGATCCCTCGGCCACACATGGCAGAAGGAGAGAAGCAGCTTCTGAAACTTGTCCTCCCAACATATACACACGAGTAAATAAATAAATGTACAAAGGATGAGAGCGGGGTGCGGTGGTGCACGAGTTTAATCCCAGCACCCAGAAGGCAGAGGCAGTCGGGTCTCTGTGAGTTTGGGACCAGCCTGGTCTACAGAGTGGGTTCCAGGACAGTCAGGACTGTTACACAGAGAAACCCTGTCTCTAAAAACAAAAAACAACAAACAAAAAACAAAATAGGAGGGGGAAGGAGAGGAGGGGAAGGAAGAGGGAGAGGCCGTAAGTGTTTATGACTGTTGTTGATCTGCAGATCGGATAAGAGTAGCCTGAGATCTCATGACAACAATATACATTGTAAGTGCATATGAAATACTCATGGCTGGAGTATGTAAATGTAGGACACGTACCTCTCCAAACTCTTTTTAGGATCATTTCTGAATGTGTTTGTTTGCTGTATACCTACCACATTTTCCCAAAGTTTCAAAATTAAGGATGTGTTCATTTCTTTGTGAGCCTTCAACCAGCCCTCTTTCCTGGCTTTGATTTTCAGTTGTTGCTTTTTTTTTTTTTTCACTTTCAAATACACATCTTTTTCCTACCTTTGTTCATACTGAGATGAAAATAAAGTCCTGTGGCTAGAGATAGGGTTCAGTGTTTAAGAACACTTGTTTCTCTTGCAGATGGCCTGGGTTTGATTTTTTGTAGTTCACAACCATCCCCAACTCCAGTTTCAGGGGATCTGATGATGTCTTCTGACCAGACATGCATGTGATACACATACATACATGCAGGCAGGCAAAATGCTCATGTACATAAAATGAAACAAATAAATCTAAATATGAAGACATTCAGTTACTATTCATATAAGTGGATTTATCTTGCCATTAATTCCAAACTTCTGATAATATCTTGTCAATCCTTAAAAAAAAATAGATTTGGAAGTTGAAGGTGTGATTCAGATCCCTACACTGCAACACACACACACACACACACACACACACACACACACACACACACACCCCATCTCTAGATTCCCACGGGTCATAATTTGGATACCAGGTATAGGACTGAGAGTGTGGTGTAGTTTTCATACTGCAGGGGAAAGCTCTTCTGAGGAGGTGGGGTGAAGCCTTGCTCTTTACCTACATACAGTATTCTGGGCATTCTGGGTGGGGCTGTTATGTCAAAAAGATCCCCTCAAACATGCTGCTCTGGCTCCTGGTGGTGCTGTAAAGTCTGTCTTGTGAACTTTGTGCTTCTGGAACTGTGTCTATTTCATCTTTGTGTCCTGAGAACACAACATATATGCTTAAAAATACTTGACATTTTTCTCAGCCACCAACACCCAAGGCACTCTCTCTCTGAAAACCTGCTGGCCACACTGCCAGCCTGGGAGTCAGGTAGGTGATCTTCACTCTCCTTCCAATCCTCCAATTCCAGTTCCCCAGTCTCATCCCTAGCTTCATAGCAGACCACCTGCAGGGACTCATCTTCCCTCTCTTCCTTCATTCTCTGGGGACTCCATTGATTCTCATGGCAGACCCAGCTTTCCCCCTCCTGTAGACCCTCTCAGCCCCTCACCCTTCTAGCCCATCCCCATTCCTTTGTGTCAGCTCCCAAAACCTACAAACAAGGTCTATCCAGGCCCTCATTGGCCACACCTGGCGGGAGTTCAGAAGCACTCCCTCCCTTCCAGGCAACCCACAGCCATTGCATCTTCCTAAGATTCAGAGATGGCAACAGAAACCTGTGGTGATATTATGTTCCCCAAAATATTGTGCACCCTAATAAACTTATCTGGGGTCAGAGAACAGAACAGCCACTAGATATGGAGGCCAGAAAATGGTGGCACACACGCCTTTAATCCTAGCATTCAAAGGCAGAGATCTGTCTGGATCTCTGTAAATTCAAGGCCACACTGGAAACAGATAGGCATGGTAACAAGAGTCTTTAATCCCAGGAAGTGATGGCAGGAAGCAGAAAGGTATTTAAGGCGTGAGGACAAGGAACTAGAGCCTGGTTAAGCTTTTAGACTTTTGAGCAGCACAGTTCAGCAGAGAGGCATCCAGTCTGAGGAAACAGGATCAGCTGAGGAACTGGCAAGGTGAGGTAGCTGTGGCTTGTTCTGCTTCTCTGATCTTCCAGCATTTACCTCAATACCTGGCTCCAGGTTTGATTTTATTAATAAGACTCTTTATGATTTGTGCTACAGAAACCAAGGAAGGGAAAACCCACACAACAAAGAGTTGGGCATGGTGTTGCACGCCTTTAATTTCAGCACTCAGGAGGCTGAGGCAGGCAGATCTGTGTGAATTTGAAGCAATCCTGGCCTACATAGTGAGTTCTAGGACAGCAACAGCTACAAAGTGAAATCCTGTTTTGAAAACAAACAAACAAAAAACAAACAGAAAGGGAAGAAGTCAAAGTATCTTTATTTGCAGATGAGATGATTGTATATGTTAAGTGACTAATTTTTTTTTTTTTTTTTTTTTTGGTTTTTCGAGACAGGGTTTCTCTGTGTAGCTTTGCGCCTTTTCCTGGAACTCACTTGGTAGCCCAGGCTGGCCTCGAACTCACAGAGATCCGCCTGGCTCTGCCTCCCGAGTGCTGGGATTAAAGGCGTGCGCCACCACCGCCCGGCTAATTTTTTTTTTTTAAACCAGGAAACTCCTAAATTGATAAAACATTTTCAGCAAAGGAGCAGGATATAAAATTAATACACAAAATTCAGTAGCCTTCTGATATACAAATGACCAATGGTCTGAAAAAGATAACAAGAAAACAGCATCTCAAAAAAGTATCTTCAGGTAACTCCAAACAAGCAAGTGAAAGACTTGTATAATAAAAAACTGTTTTTTGTTTTTTTTGAGACAGGGTTTCTCTGTGTAGCTTTGTGCCTCTCCTGGAACTCGCTTTGGAGACCAGGCTGGCCTCGAACTCACAGAGATCCGCCTGGCTCTGCCTCCCGAGTGCTGGGATTAAAGGCGTGTGCCACCACCGCCCGGAAATAAAAAACTTTTAAGACAGTGAAGAAAGAGCCGGGCGGTGGTGGCGCACGCCTTTAATCCCAGCACTCGGGAGGCAGAGCCAGGCGGATCTCTGTGAGTTCGAGGCCAGCCTGGGCTACCAAGTGAGTTCCAGGAGAGGCGCAAAGCTACACAGAGAAACCCTGTCTCGAAAAAAAACAAAAACAAAAAACAAAAAAATAAAATAAAATAAAAATAAAAAAGACAGTGAAGAAAGAAATTGAAGAAGATATCAGAAGATGGAAAGATCTCCCATGCTCAGGGACCCATAGGATTAATATAGTAATTAATAGAGTAAGTGGTCGTCCTACCAAAAGCAATCTACAGATTCAGTGTAATCCCCATCAAAATTCCAACACAATTAACTCACAGAATTGAAAGGACAGTTTTGGGGTGCATGTGAAACCACAAAAACCCCAGGATAACTAAAACAATCCTGAATAATAAAAGAACTGCTGAAGGGTTCTCTATTCCCGACCTCAAATTTTACTACAGAGCTCTCATAATAAAAAACAGCATGGTTCAGGTGGTGGCAGTGCAGACCTGTAATTCCAGCCCTCGGGAGGCAGAGGCAGGTGTTTCTTGAGGCCAGCTTTGTGTACAAAGGACATCCAGAACTGTTACACAGAGAAACTCTATCTCACAAAGCAAAAAACCAAACCAATCCAAACCAAAAAGGAAAGCCTTCATGGAACTGGCATTAAAAACAGACTCATCAATCAATGGAATCAAACTGAAGAGCCAGACATAAGTCCACACACCTATGGTCACCTGATTATTGGTTTAAAAAAAAAAAAAAAACAAAGAAAAGAAAGAAAGCCAGAAATACACACTGGAAAAAAGACATCTTCAACAAACGGTGCTGATCAAACTGGATGGCTGCATGTAGAAGAATCCAAATAGACCCATACTTCTCATCCTGCACAAAACTCAACCTCAACATAAGGCCGGATATACTGAATCTGATAGAAGAGAAAGTGGGAATAGTCTTGAACTCGCTGGCCCAGGAAAAGACTTTCTGAACCGAACACCTATAGCACAGGCACTAAGAACAATAATTAGTAAGTGAGAACTCATGGAACTTAAAGGCTTTGTCTATATGACAAAGGACACCATCATTTGGACAAAGCAGCAGGCTAGAGAATTGGGAAAAAATTTTTTACCAACTGCTAATGTCTAAAATACATAAAGAACTTTAAAAAACTGGACATCAAGAAAACAAATAACACAATTTAAAAATGGGATACAGATCTAAACAGTATTCTCTAAAGAGGAAACTCAAATGGTTGAGAAGTACATAAAGACGTGTTCAACATCCTTAGTCATAGGAAATGCAAGTCAAAACTGCTTTGAGATTTTGTCTTACACCCATCAGAATGGCCAACGTCAATAAAACAAATGACAGCTCATGCTAGCGAGAATGTGGAGTAAGAGGAACACTCATCCATTGCTGGTGGGAGTGCAAACTGGTACAGCCACTATGGAAATCAGTGTGGCAGTTCCTCAGGAAGCTGGGACAAGATCTACCCCAAGATCCAGCTATGCCACTCTTGGGCATATACCCAAAGGACTCCACATCCTACTACAGAGACACTTGCTCAACCGTGTTCATTGCTGCTCTATTCAGAACAGCCAGAAATTGAAAATGGACCAGATGTCTGTCAACAGACAAATGGATAAAGAAAATGTGGTGCGTGTACACCATGGAATATTATACAGATGTAAAAAATAAAATCATGAAATTCGCAGGTAAATGGGTCAAGCTAGAAAAAAAAATCATCCTGCGTGAGGTAACCCAGACCCAAAGGGACAAATATGGTATAGATTTGCCTATATGTGGATGCTAGTTATTAAGTCTTTGGTAAGCAGGTTACAATCTATATATAACTACAGAAGTTGGTGTAAGTGCCTAGAGGGAAGGGTTCGATCTTCCTAGGAAGGGGAAATAGAATAGTTATGGATGGGCAAGGTGAGGAGTGGGGATTAGAATGGAAGGATCAAACAGGGAGGGGGAGGGAATAGGATGAGGGAAGGAATACAGAGGAGGGGCCAGGGACATCTAAAACTAAGGGCCATTTGAGGGTTAAATGGAAACTGAATACAGGAGAAGCTTTCTAAAATACAGACATGTGTGAAGATATATGTCTTAGTGAGGGTTTTTATTGTTGTGAAGAGACACCATGACCATGGCAACTCTTATAAAGAAAATTGGGGTGGCTCACTTACAGTTTCAGAGGTTCAGTCCATTGTCATCACAAGTGGGAGCATGGAGATGTACAGGTAGACATGATGCTGGAGTTGAGAGTGCTACATCTTGTGTGCAACAGGAAGGTGAGTGAGACACTGGGTGGTATCCTGAGCATAGGAAACTCAAAGCCCACCCCCACAGTGACACACTTCCTCCAACAAGGCTTTATCCACTCCAACAAAGCCACACCTCCTAATAGTGCCACTGCCTATGAGATTATGGGGGCCGATTACATTCAAACTACCACAGAAGGTGATCTAAATGGGATTTCCAAATAATGGGGGAGATAGTGCCCCAGCTGGGCATCTCTTGTCACCAAATGAAACCTCCAGTTCCAGGAATGGGTTACATTGAATTGAGTTGTTGGCTAAAGGGGTCCCATAGGAACCCTCAAACAACCCAGGCTATTGCCAAGGTTATTGGTTGCTCTCCACAAGCTGATGGTAAGGCACCAATCCTGAAGACAACATGCACACAACTTATCGAATATGGAGAAGTTGTCCATGTTCAGGCTGTTCTATTCCCAATAGCCTGGAAATGAAGACAGCATAGATGTCCAACAACTGATGAATGGATAGTGAAAATTATCATTACGGAATATTATGTTTGTAAAGAAAAATGAAGTTGTGAAATTCACAGGAAAACAGATGAAGCTACAAATGCTAATTTTGGCTTACATAGAGCCTTCACCATTACTGACTAGTGTTCAGGGTACTGGAAGATACTCAGCACGCTTCCAAAGGAGAATGATGAGCACCAACCCAGCTACAAACCCTTAGATCTTTGAGGTGACCTGCCTGCAGGTTGTGTTGGTGCAATAGTGGCAGAAAACCTTTGGGAGTAACAAACCAATACCTGATTGGATTTAAGACCTACTCCATTTATGGAACCCATCCCTGACAAGGCTGGGTGGCCAAGGACCTAAGACTAGATGGGCCAGACACCTAGGGATGTCGCAATAAAATGACTCCTAACAACATTCTGCTATACTCATAGATGGGTGTCTTGCTCTGCCACCCTCAGAGAAGCTTCCTCCTGCAGTAGATAAGAACAACTACAGAGACCCACAGCTGACAATGTGCAGAGAGCGAGAAACCAGGGAACACTGAGTCCTAAATGATATATCTCCCTTAAGTCCCTCCCCTCAAGCAAGGGAACTTCATGGAAGAGGAGGTGGAAAGATTGTAAGAGCCAGTGGGTATGGAGGACACCAAGGAAAGGAGGCTTTTGAGACACAACAGGACTGACATACATGTGAAGTCGCAGGGACTGTGGTAGTATGCACAGGGTCTAATCAGGTCTGGGCCAGATGGGGTCCTAGCCCTGAGAGGGGAAGTGGACACAAGCCCACATCCCTAACCTAGAAGTTATCTCTAACTGATAACCACTTGCAAAGAAAAAAAAATTCATTTTGTCCAATGGAGTCTCACTGGGTATACAAACCACACTTCAGGGCAGGCTCC
>NC_081430.1:40771332-40779199 GCF_949786415.1 Peromyscus eremicus
GAGAGTGGGCAGATGGATAGTTCATTCATCTTGCCATCATCCGGATGTGCTTGTCACCTTTTCCCCCACAGCTGGCTTCTCTGAGCCTCACTGCTCACTGTTAGAGAAGGACCCCTTTTCTTCCCCTGTTACTTTCCCAAAAGCCAATTGTGTGTTAAAGGAAAACAGTGTACTGAATTCTTGTCTGTTAAGACCAAAGTAAGGAACAAGAAAATTACTACCAGCAACCAGTTAACTTACTCAAATTTGAGGGCTCCTTGTTTCTAGGAGCCCAGACTTTTAGAGCCACAGATACTAGAAGACCATATCTTCCAACCTTCTTGTTTTATAGATGGAGTTCCAGAGAAGTCGAAAGCTTTCTCAAGGTCAGACACTTTATTGGTAGCACTGGGACTAGAGCCCAGTGGTCCTAATTCTATTCTTTCCATTACATTTGATTTAATTCCAGAATCTTGATGACAATTAAAGGCACAGACATGTTAAAGTTAATCATTAACCTCTAAAGCAGCAGATTGAGTTTTAATAGAGAGAACACTAAAATTCTCAGTAGGGATAATAAGGAAGCAACTGGGAGAGAATAAAACTGCTCAAGAATAAAACAACTTCCCGACATTTCAGTTTGGGTGGAAATGTACCTAACAAGAAAGTTTATTCCAAGGCATGCAGATTTAAAGAAAGGGATTTGGCAGAAAAACAGAGAATGATAGTCAAAGCTAACCTGGAGATTTTCTCCCAGTGTTATTCTAGAAGACTCTAGAACAAAGGAAAACAATGTCGCTAACAAAAGAAGGTGGGATTTACAAGCGTTCTTTGTCTTTACGCATGGAATGTATTTTTTCCTTCTGGGTGTATAAATATGATTTTGCATGTGAAAATTTATTGCAAAACAACACTGGTTCCTGGCTTTATTCCCGTAGCAATAACACAGTGCATAACTCCTTTTTCCAAATAGGCTAGAGTACTTCGCAGATACTTCCGACTTGCTTGATGTGCTCAGCTCTGTGCAACCTTTTGTGGTTTTCAGTAGCCTTTCTTCTCTTCTCCCATACCCTATGGGGGGGAAAAAAACCCATGAAAAACCATTTTGGTCATTTCTCGTTCTCTTACATCATTTCCTATTCAGGAGTTAGGCTGGGGATAAAAGTTGTGGGTCAGGGTGATGAGGGTGGAGTGGAGAGCCATGGGAACATTATTTGGGGAGAAAAGCTGTTCCCATCTCTAACGAGGAATGTATTTAAAAGGAAGCAGTGAAATTGATGGGTGAAAGCCAGGTAGTATCAGCAGTCACAGGTCTAGAGCTGATGGATGCTGCTGGAATAACATATTGCTACTTTGTCTGTCCCCTATAACC
This sequence comes from Peromyscus eremicus, assembly GCF_949786415.1. Lineage (NCBI taxonomy): Eukaryota > Metazoa > Chordata > Mammalia > Rodentia > Cricetidae > Peromyscus > Peromyscus eremicus. The sequence goes on from NC_081430.1 coordinate 40,772,684, forward strand.
CCAGGATTTGGGCAAGATGCCCAAATATTGAATTTTTATAGACATTTGCTCATTGTAGCATTCCACCCACCCTTCCCTCATGCCAATCCTTTATTGTTTTCTTCTTCCTTTTTATTATCTCTAAGATTAGCTGGTATGTGTTTAATATTTATAGCCTCCTCTGTTCTTTACTTTACAATATTATTTAACTAAGAATGTGACAATAATGTTATTATTATCTATCTCATATTGACCATATTTTTTTCTTTTTTTTTTTTCTTTTATTTCCAGACAGGGTTTCTCTGTGTAGTTTTGGTGCCTGTCCTGGATCTTGCTCTGTAGACCAGGCTGGCCTCAAACTCACAGAGATCCTGTCTGGCTCTGCCTCCCAAGTGCTGGGATTAAAGGCATTGTGCCACTGCTGCCTGGCTGACCATATTTCTAAAGTCTTTGCATGCCTTTAATCACTACACACAAAGGACTGATAGTTATTCTTTCCCTATTTTACAGATGAGAAAAAGGAGGTGGGGGAGATTTAAGGACTTTTTATGTCATTTTTATCAAAGAGGCAATGTCTAGAAGAGCTAAGATTTGAACACGTGCTTTTCTGAGTGAAAAGGCTGTTTTCTAGATTTTATCATGCTGGCTGCCACTCAAACTTCTGCTCCTTCTGTGGTTTCTATATTCACCATCAAGTTTCCTGCAAAGGAGCACACTGTTGGGTTGTTGAAGTTGTGTGTGTGTGTGTGTGTGTGTGTGTGTGTGTGTGTGTGTCTAGTGTGGTGTGCCCATGGAGGCCAGAGGAAAACCTCAGGTGCCATCTTCAGGAACACTATTTACATACTTTAAGACAGGGTCTGTCATTGGCTTAAAGCTCACCAATTTAGTCTAGACTGGTTGGAAATCTAGCTCAAGGGATCCACAAGTCTCTGCCTTTCCAGTCCTGGAATTACAAGTGTGGGACGCCTTGCTTGGCATTTTTATGTGGTGTTTGAAGATACAATTCAGGTCCTTATACTCACAAGGCAAGTGTTCTACTGACCAAGCCATCACTTCAACCTGACTTAGCTTTGACAATAAAGGTGGAATGGTACTTGGGTGCCTGTACGGTAAGAGATAGCAAAGCAAAGCAAGAGATGTTGTGGTTAATTGGAGGATTATTAGAAAAAAGCAAGAGAAACATGAATCCATTCTGTTTATCCCACAGGCTTTTGTTGGTGCGGAATCTGTATCTTCAGAAAAGAAAGGTTTCTCTCTGAAAAGAAACTCTCCTAGACAAGTCCTTTTCATTTGCACTTCTAGGTGGTTTCTAAGTAAGTTTGCTTCAAAATACTTTAAAAAAAAGTGGAAAAGACTTTAGGTGTCAAGGGGTCCCAGATCAATAGCTCCAGTGGTAGCTTAAACTTCCACTTACTCACAGGAGACAAACAAAAATGGTAGCCTAGAGAATGTAATGAATGTAGGCTAAAGAATTGGGTCTCCATCAAATCCTTCTCCTCAGAGCTCAGGGAACTCTGTGAAAGAGGAGACAAAAAGTGTCAGAGCCAGAAGGAATGGAGGACACCAGCAGAACAAGACCCTCTAAATCAACTGACGAAGGCTCATGTGAACTCGCAGAGACTTAAGCAGCAATCATCGGGCCTACATGGCTCTGCACCAGGTCATCTTCATATATATTATAGCTTTCAGTTTAGTATTTTTATGAGACTCCTGAGTATGCAAATAAATGGGTCTCGGATTCTCGTGTGTTTGCTTGGACTCCTTTCCTTCTGTTGCCTTACCCAACTTTGACGTGATAGTTTTTATTTTATCTCATTATATTTTATTTTGCTATGCTTTGTTGTTATCTCTTAGCAGCCTTTCTTTTCTAAAGAGAGACAGAAAGGGAGTGGATATAGATGGGAGGGGAGGTAGGGAATTGGGAATTGAGAAGAGTAGAGGGAGGGGAAACTGTAATAAGGATATATTATATGAGAAAAGAATCTATTTTCAATAAAAGGGAAAAATATGAACAAAAGTACTTTAAAAAAAGAAAAGAAAAAAGAAACTGGCCTCCCTCCCATCTTTTCTTACTGTTGGAGTAAGAACATATTTGCCATGGTTACTCTCTGGGTCCCCTCCCTAAGTCTGCCTAACCAGTTCCTAGCTCCTGTTTTTATCATTATCCCTTCTAAAGAGGTAATCCTAGACAGTTGTGTAGCTTGGTCTGTTTGAGGGGCCCCCTGGCAGTGGGATCAGAATCTATCTGTGGTGCGTGACCTGGCTTTCTGCAGCCCATTCCCTATGGGGGAATGCCTAGCTCAGCCTTGATGCAGGGGGAAAGAGCTTGGTCCTGCCTCAACTGAATGTACCAGACTTTGCTAACTCCCATAGGAGCCCTTACCCTTTTGGATGGAGGGTGGGCTGGGGAGTGAAGCTGAGGGGGGATCTGTGGTTGATATGTAGAATGAGTGGAAAAATTTCTTAAATAAATAAAAGCGGTAATCCTCTCTGTCACTTAAGAAACTTGAGAAAAGCTCTATCTGGTTTGTTAGAGCTGCGTAGGGTCGTCAGGTGTGGCCGTTGTGGCACTATCTAGGGGACCTTGAAAGTGTCTTTGTAGTTTCCTTTGTATGGCAGCCAGGTGTAGGGAAGAAAGGAGGATCTTGACTGGTGCCTGAATAGAGACATGGGGAAAAGGTCACGGGTCTTTGAATTATTCATATGTTCGTTTACTTATCATCCCGTTGTTCAAACGAAACAAACCAACGGGAATTATGGCAATACTTAAATGTGCTTTTTGAGAAAGGAGTATCCTGAACAATGTTGAAAATACTTAATTTACTGAGCATGTTGACCTCTTGGGTGTTTAAGATTTTAAAGGGGCTATGTATTAGAGAGGAGAGAGGCATATGGAGGCTTGGAGAACACTTTTGGAGCAGAAGAGTAATGGTAAAAACAATTGGGATCTTCAACAGATGATTCTAGGTCTTCTTTGCAATACCCTAGACTCACAAAAATACTTAAGATGAGTAGATTTCTTGAAATTTCTATGACTGGAGTTCATTTTCATATTAGAAGTAATACAAAAAAGCTTTAATTTAGCCTAAGGGACACTAGGAATTAACAGAGGGTTGGGGAAGGTGTATTTATTGCATGCGTGTACAAACTTTTTTTTTTCTGGAAATAGGAGAAAGAGGAGGTTTCTTCCATTTAAATAAATATTTAATCTTTCTGTCTGTCTCTCACACACACCTCTTCCCCCTCTCTCTCTCTCTCTCTCTCTCTCTCTCTCTCTCTCTCTCTCTCTCTCTCTCTCTCTCACACACACACACACACACACACACACACACACACACACACACAGAATTTATTGCTATCCCAGGTCTCCCACCGCTCCCCTGATCCTTCTCACTGTGCCCCCACCCACCTCCAGACTGGACTTGCTTTGGCTATTCAGATCATGAGAGATAGAGAGCCCTTTGAAACAAAGTGCTCTCTTTAGCAAAAGCCCTGTTGGCCCACAGAGGGCTTCTCTTGTCATTGTCGGTGCTCTCCTAGTGAAAAGGGAATCACCCCAAGCCAGAGACACCCCATTTTGGCTCCTTCAGTGATTATGTTAGGTGCCTTTGGCAGTTGTTGGCATTCTACCCAGGGATCTACCCGAATGCTGCAACTCCTTTGTTGGAACTCCAGGTCATTGAAACGCTCATCCCAAAGCAGCAGGAACTTGCTTTGTCAATCCTCAAGTGTTTTGGAAGCATAGGTCATTATGGCTACTGGCAGTGGTTGATAGAGAACAAAACAAGTAAAGATGCCACTATCAAGTTTAATTTTATTTCAGGATCCAACTAGAATTCTCCTGCTGAGCTCGAGGGGTTAGAAGGCCAGGGCTAGCTTCCATGTTCTCTGGTCTTTGTGGAAATAGTGTTAATTAGGGTAATAATGTGATCCTGACTCCTGTGCTATTTGTTCATCTACTTCTAGAAAATAATGGAGATAGAAGACACTATATATTTATACAAATATTTCTATGAATATTCATAACAATTCTGTGAAGTATGTTAATTTTGTCTAAAGAAGTGGGATATTTTTATCTTCTTAAAAAAACACAAAGTATGTTTATCTGTAAACAACTATACAATCTAGAATTATAACACACAATGGAAACACGAACATGTTTCTCAGTGTTTTCAGTTCCTTGTATGTTACTTTCTGAGATTCGGGGATATTAAATCAGTATTTCCAGGTATTCTCAGAGTTTCCAAAATTATGACATTTTAAACATGCTTCTAACAGTCTTCACACTTTAATTTGCATTGCTAAAATTCTTATTTAAAGAGTAAAATACACTAAGCTTTGTAGCACTTACAAGGAACTGTACCCTACAGGAACATTCAATGGAAACATAATTTGAAATTCAGGTCTCTCTTTGGGTAAAGTAACAGCCCCTCATGGAATCACATGTGAACACTGCCAATTTAGGTATTTATGTTGCACTGAAAATGTGTTATACCTTGAGAGAACTGTCTAAGGACTCCCCAAAAGTAAACTATATATATATAAAATCAGTTCTCATATTTTTTTTAACTTATTCTTCTCTCATACACATATCGTTACACTATTTTCTTAAAGTCATGTTACCAGTAACTAGAACACAAAAGTCTTTGAACTTTCAATTTGATGCACTGGTGGTTGTGTTTGTAACAATGGTATTTTCTGCCCTTCAGGAAGGAATGTGAATACAAGTGTGACTTTGGCAGAAATAGCTAAGGGTTCCACTCTGCAAAGAGGGAAATCAACAATTTCATTGGAAAAAGTGTACTTAGCATAGTTGCAGGTAATGGCATCTTTGGAGTTAGATACCTAAAGGCTGTAAAGCAAGGGGATCCAGGATTTACATGGACTGGAACAAAGGAATAGGAACCATGTTCAATATCCATATCGAAGAAGAGATTAGAAAGAATCTTTTATAGCAACCATTAACTGCCAATAGTCCTCAAAAAGGGGAGGGCCTCAGGAGCCTTTCCTACAGTCATGATGGAATGTTGTTGGGCCTAATCTTGTGCAGGTCTTCTGCAAGTAACCACATTTGCAGTGAGTTTCTGAGTGCCACTGTTGTGTCATGTTCAGATGACATTGTTTTGCAACACTACTTTTTTTTTTAATCCTCCAGCTTTCTTGTGTGTGTGTGTGTGTGTGTGTGTGTATGTGTGTGTGTGTATACCTCTTCTGCGATGTTCCCTAAGCTTACATGTTCTGTTTATGGCTGAGCTCTTAACAGTCACTTATTTTTTGCACTTTGAGCAGGTTATGAGTCTCTGCATTAACTGCCATTCTGTGCAAAATCACTCTTCTCGGATGAAGGCTCAGAGCTGTAGTAGTCTATGTACATAAACATAAAAATGTTTGGGAAATTGAGACCAAGGTTGGATAAAGCACAGGAACAAATAGCCAAACTAATGGAAACACATGAACTATGAACCAATAGCTGAGGAGCTCCCAACTGGATCAGGCCCTCTGGATAAGTGAGACAGTTGATTAGCTTTATCTGTTTGGGAGGCATCCAGGCAGTGGGACCGGGTCCTGTCCTCAGTGCATGAGTTGGCTGTTTGGAACCTGGGGCTTATACAGGGACACTTGGCTCAGCCTGGGAGGAGGGGACTGGACCTGCCTGGACTGAATCTACCAGGTTGAACTCAATCCTCAGGGGAGTCTTTGCCCTGGAGGAGATGAGAATGGGGGGTAGGCTGGGGGAAGGCAAGGGGTGGGGTGGCGGAAGGGGGAAAGAAAAAAATGTTTGGGAAAGAAGTCTGACACTGTAATTATTCAGCAAAATGACAGATTTTCCTCTAGTACCCATGACACTCTTTACCAGCTCTGGAATCTTGACTGGGGATATAGTACCAGCTGTAAGTTCTCTTCTGTGGTAGGCCTCAGATCCAATCAGAAGTCAGTTGGTTACCCCCATAATAGTCATGGGACTTTTCATAATGAGCTTCAATTGTCAACTTGACACTCTTGGGAAGAGAGGATGTCAACTGAGGAATTGTCTCCATCAGTTTGTCCTATGGGCATATTTGTGGGGCATTTTCTGATTGGCAATTGATATAGGAAGGCCCCAAACACATCTACATAAATTAAACGTGAAGCTAAAAAATAGAGTGTAGTTAGAGCTATAAAAACATATTCCAGAAGACACTGTCTTGAAGCAGACGTCCTGGTTTTCTTGTTCTTACCATCTTTTCATTCTTTCTTCTGCAATGTTCCCTAGGACTTACATGTAGGGGTAGTGTCATACATAATACTTGGGGTAACAGTTGGGGTTGGGCACCCCATGACCAGTTTTTCCTCTGCATTTTGATCAGTTATGTCTTTCTGTAATGCTCTCCATCTTCTGCAAAAATAAGCTTCTTTGATGAGGAGTGAGAGCTATGTGGGTGTCTGCGTGTGAGGATAAATGTTTAGAAAACAGCTAGAAGTTATCCTGGTTTAGGAAAGGAGCAGTAACAGGTTCTCCTTAGGAGAGGTCCATAATCTTACTAGTCTTGGGTAGCT